>NW_024429191.1:53059002-53076502 GCF_017639785.1 Mesocricetus auratus | reverse complement strand
CAGACAAGTGTCTAGAGACTGATTAAGTTAATGGCTTCTGAGGGCTTGGGCATCTGTTGGGAGAGAAGGAAGGAGAGTAAAATGTAAAAGATAAGAGGCTTCTGAACTGTAAATGGATAGTATGATGATGACAGTGGTGATGGTGACACAGGTTTGTGACTGTCCTGAGAAACATTGATTTGCACTTAAAGTGGTGTATAGAATTTGCCTCAGTAAAGCTTACTTTATTTTCATTTTGAGACAGGGTTTCATGCAATCTAGCCTGGCCTCAAGCTCCCTTTGTAGACAGAGCTGGTCTTGAACTCCTGATCCTCTTGCCTTCACTTCCTAAGTTCTGGGATTACACACATTTGCCACATGCCCTGCTTTATCAATAATGCGTTTTAAAAAGAGAACCTAATTAGCCCAGCCCTTGTCAGTTTATAGCCATGGTCCAATCAGAGTGGATGAGAGATGGCTGCTTCTTTAGGTGGCGACTTGTTTGTTCTCAGAGAAGAAAGGCAGGAAGACACCACAAGAGGTTGTATCCAGTCCCTACTTGCTTTGGGACTAAAAGTCTCTGGTCTTATTGTCCTCTTCCTTTAGTTGGCAGTGTGGGTCCTGTTGGATTCTGAAGATACGCTTTAGACTGTGTTTCTGCTTACTGTCAGGTCATGCTGCAGGGGCTCCTCCAGGGTCTAAGACTTTCTGCTTCTCTCTGCTGCTAAAGCATCTTTCTTCCTGCAGCCAGTTGTCTGGTATGCAGTAGACGTTCCTGGCCTGTGGTCTGTGTTCCTTGATCTCCTCTGTTCACTCCCCAGGGACCTGTTGTCATTGACACAAAGATAGTCCTGGAGGTGTCCCTGAGGCATGTAGGCCTGAAGATGAGCTCTGAGCACTGAGATTTTATCACCTGCTGTCCAGAGCCTCTGCAGCCACTATGTAGAGAAGGGACCATTGCTTTTGGCATTTGATATACAGGAAGAGAGACACTTGGAAAGGTTGGGAATCTTGTTCAAGGTCATCAGCCAGAAAGGCATGAAGGTGGAGTTTGAATCCAGGTTTGTATTTTGTTCCATGAGGTTAGAACTGAATGTTCTCAGTCCATATCTTCTGATCAGGGGTCTACTTCACAGCACTGACCTGGTCCTCACCTCCCTGCTGGATGCCCAGACTGAGAGGGGCCTAGGATGCCTGCATGAGGAGTGCTCCCAGAGGCCCAAGGACTTAACTATAGTTGGAGATACAAGGAACATGGAGATGGGGTGGCAGTAGTACCATGCAGGAGAAACTGGCTTGAACTGTGTGTTGGCAGGCCCAGGTTCTAAACCCTGGCTAACAGTCAGTGAATGGCTTGTTCCTTTCTAGCTTTAACATGCCGGCCACATGCATGGCTTACGCCCTTTCTTTTGTGTCAGTGCTGCGGACCAAACCTAGGACCTTGTACATTCAGGACAAGTTGTCAACCACTAAGCCACATTCCAGTCTTGACTTAGATTTTCTTGTATTTTTTTGGGGGGGGTGGGGTGGGTGGAGGACCAGAATGATGGCAGGTGCTCCCTGCTGAGCAAGTAAATATGCATGTTTTAAAGGCCGCAGCCTTCATCCCTGGTTCTCCAAGGCTGGACATTGGGCAGGCACAAAAGGGGGTTCTCAGTATAAATTCACTGAATGATGAAACTGTGGGCCATGTGCTTAGCCATGCTTAGCCCATCACAAGGAAATAGGATTCAAGCAGAAATAAAAGGCAGAGGCAGGTGGAGGGACTCGGGTGGAGGGGAGGCAGAGGCAGGTGGAGGGGAGGCAGAGGCAGGTGGAGGGACTCAGGTGGAGGAGAAGCAGAGGCAGGTGGACGGACGCAGGTGGAGGGGAAGTAGATGCGGATGGTGGGATGCAGGTGGAGGAGGAGACATAGAAGTAGACTGGATACAGATGGTCAGCATGTGGGAGTCCCCCATCTTCAGCCTACTGTGGGAGCTGGCTTGGGACAAAGGTACAATAACTGAATCATATTCAGCCCAGTTTTCCCCTGAGGAAGTCCCAAGAAGGAGCTCCTCCATCCTCTGTGTGTGTGTGTGTGTGTGTGTGTGTGTGTGTGTGTGTGTGTCTATCTGTCTGTCTGTCTGTCTGGTGCATGGCTCCAGTCACCTGAGATGACTGTAGTGCCTAGGGACAGCCACAGGGACTAAATGAACATGAGCATGGTTCAGGACACATCATCTCCACTGCTGGCAAATATCATGCCCAAATGCCCAAATCTGAGTCTATTACCTCGTAGGAAAAAAGAACCCGATTGGGGGCTGGAGAGAGGGCCCAGCACTTAAGAGCACTGACTTTTTCCAGGAGACCCTAGTTTAGTTCTCAGCACCCACATAGTGACTCACAGCCATCCTTAACTCTAGTTCCAAGGCATCCAATGCCCTCTTTTGGCCTCCTCAGGACTCCTCAGGCACCAGACACATGGAATGTACATATACACATGCAGTCAACACATATTTTTACATAGAGTAAAAAAAATTAATCTTTAAAGAGAGAACCCACCTGTATAATCAATGGCTCATTCTTGGCCCCTAGAAATGACATCTCTGGCAGAAAGAGCGCATGTGATAGGCCGAGTGCAAATTTGTCCTTGGATTTCTTCCTCAGGGGAGGGAAGAGGCCTGACTTGAGCTAAGTATGCTGTGGTTTGACCATAGGCAGCCGTTGCTATTCTGAGTGGATGATTTAAGCAACTAAGGGTTCAAATTCTATTAGAAACCAGGTGGTCACACAAGTGGGAACAGCTTTGTGACAATGCAGCTCCCCCTGGCCACCAGTACCCCGAGAGCAGCCACTATAGACACTGTGCAGTACAGGGCACACCATCTCTAGGGAGTGTAGTTTCTTGTTTTGTCACAGCCCTTCTCCTGCCCCGAAACTTACTATATAGGACAGGCTGGCTTGAGATCACAGATTTGCCTGTCTCTGCTTCCTGAGTGCTGGAATTAAAGACGTGCACCACCATACACAGTTTTGTGTCCCTCCCCCAAAGCATTCCACTCCCAGTCTGTAAGAGCAATGCACAATCTAGGTGATTATCTCTGCAGACATCTGCTTCCTTGGTGCCAGCCAGTCACGGTGTCATCAGAGGGGAGAGAGCCGATGGAGTCAGGGCTCATTGTCCAGCCTTTCCAGAGAACCCATTTCTCTGCAGTTGACCATCGATCCCTACTTAATGGCTCTTTTCATTGTTCAAGGGCCATGATAAGCAGTTCATTTCTCCACTGGCTGGCAGATCTTTATTTATGGTGGATCACAAGAGCCTTTAGATCACTGCAAAGATGCTCTTGAACTTTCTGCAGTTGACTCATCCTAGCTCCAGTTCTACACACCTAGAACATCTGCTGAGTTTCTTGGGCTTGTCAAAGACACAGGGAGCTTGATGCTTTGTGGGGAGAAGACTGAGTTTGTTCAACCAACATCTATTGGGCACCCACATTCCAAATCCACTGCCAGGCCAGGGATGGTGAAGAGATGGGAACAGGGGTGGGAAGGCAGGGGGCTCTTGGTAGCTGCCACTCCCACAGGGACAATGCGTACAGTCACCATGGGATGTAACAAGGGTTCCCACTCCCCCTCCCCTTCTGGAGACCTGGGGATGTCCTGGGGTGTCTCTCAGGGTGTGTGAGGTCAGTGGTCCAGTGGGGGAAGAGAGACTTGGTGCTGCATTACTGCATCAAGAAGGCACTGAGGTGTGAGGCAGTGTGTGGAGGACCTGGGAGCTGTTGTTCTGCCAGACAGGAGATGGGCTGCGACGGGCCTGGTTGGGCTGCCTGTAGGAGTGTGGCTGGGTTGAGGGAGAGCTTGGGCAGAATGAGAGGACTTTCAGAAAGGGTGAGAGCGATCAGGTTCAGATACTTCATTGGCTGCAGACCAGAGTGGGGCGGTGAGCCCTGGGTGGATGTGGGTCCCTTTTGTGGAGATGGGGAGCTCAGGAGTTGGGTCGGTTTCAGGGCGGTGATAGTATAAAACCTCGCTTCTCTTTCTCTTCTTTATCCTGTGTTGTTTGGGATCCTGGAACTTATATGTGCCAGCTAGTAGAAGGGAATAGAGAAGGAGAGTGTGGAGGGCTGGGGAGCTGGTGTGTCATAGGGAGTGCTCTCTCTGTGACCCTGAAGGCACAATGGTTCCCAATCTAACTCAGCTCCCTGTGTACCTTCAGTGGGTGAGCTCCTTGTGCTCAGCAGCTGGCGCCCTGAGCTTGCAGGGAACCATGGGGGAGTTCATCTGTTTCTATGCCCAGTGTCTGAACTGGGTCACTGATTTCTTCAGGATGGACCCCAAGTTTGGATAGTGCTGGTGTGTGTGTGTGTGTGTGTGTGTGTGTGTGTGTGTGTGTGTACCCATGCAAGTGGACACAGGCTTAGAGGACCATGTGGGTGCCTGTGTGGTGCCTTTTTTGGCTTTAGCGAGTTCCTATGGTAACCATGAACATGTCTGTTTTGGGATCTGAGTCTGGGGCGGTGTGAGTGGCTACCAGGAGAAGCAAGGCAGGCGGGCGCTTAGCTGGCATTTGGGCTGTGTCCTGATTTCATTGCCAGGCACTGGGGATGGACCTGGAGGTTCCATTTGCTAGGTGGAGAGTTCCACAAACTCCAGGGCCCTATGTGCTGCTAGTCTCATCCTGACTGGTTGCATCATGCCCAGAAAGCTCTGGTAAGTCCATGTTCTGATTTATGGGCAGATGAACAGCTTTGAGACTTGACCATGGTTGGCGAGTGTCCACTGATGGGCATTAGGTTCTGGGGACAGGAGCTCTTCGTAGGTGGGTGTGGAACAGCAAAGAAAGGCTCAGCTTCTCCCTGGATCCCAGGGAGGGTGTCTTCCATGTGGCTAGTGGAGCCATGGAGTGGAATGGCCATAGCTAACTGTGTTAGTGAGGGAGGCGAGGACGGGGGTGCAGGAGGGTGGAATGGCTCGCCTGTGGCCTGTCAGTCTGGGATCAATTCTCCCTGCAGCCTTCTTTACCCTGCATACTTTCTGGAAGCCTTGTGCTATGCTGCTTGGGGTGCTTGACAGGCCTCACAGGCCCTCAGCTCTGCCCAGGCCTGTTGGGAAGAGCAGGAAGGAGGTGGACATTCTGTGGTTTGTCTGAACTATCTGGACCTCTCTGGGAGACAGAGCTCAGAGCACCATTCCTGGGAGTCCTGGGAGGAGAAGGGAGACATCAGCAGAGACCCTAGATTTGCAGGGTCCCAGAGGCTGAGGGCTTGGAGCAAACATGAAGTCCGTCTGTCTCTGAAGCTGGTCCCTTAGCTGAAGCTTGGTTGTCTCCCATGTGCCTTCTAAGGGTACCTAGTTTATTGGAATATAGTTCTGCTGGCTCACTGCTGTCCATTATTTCATTTTGAATCTCCAAAACTACCATTGCATAACCCAACCATATCCCTCCTCCTCAATAAAGCTAATCCCCTGTTCTCCCCAGGGCTTCCTAGGGCTCAGAAGGCTCCCCTTGTGGCTTAACTCTTCTCTCCTGGCCGACTAGCCTGGACCCTCCACTGTATGGAGATTCTCAGTGCCTGTCCTGGGCTTTGTTTTAAGTTTTCTAGGTGGCCTGCATGAGCCCCACAGATATGAGGCAGGAGCTTGCTAAGTTTCCCAGGCTGGCCTTGAACTTGCGAGAGGATGAGGTTACAGATCTTGCTCTCCATACTGTTACAAGAGCTGCTTCAAAGCCACCGGAGATCTGGAGTTTGGGCAAAGTCTTGACAACTAACTTAAGAAAACGGCTGGACAGGCTTTGGGGTTACCTGTGGCTGACCTTGGCCTCGATGCGCCATTCTCTAGTCTCTGCTCTCATTTCTCTGGGGCTGATTCCCCAGCTCCTACCCTCCTTCAGGTCCCCTTTCCCCCTTACAGCTCTTGCCCCCTCACTGACTGCCTGATCATTTCCGGCTCTGTTCCCAGACTGGCTCCCTCCCAATTAACCTTTTCTCTCTTTCACATCTAATGCTTCCTCTCTCTTTGGGCTGAGAAACCTCTGACTCATGTAGGGCCGGTCCTCCTGCCTCCTAATTCCGGCCCATTATCTCCTGCCCAGGCAGTGATGGAAGCTCCAGAGTTAATCTCCTCCCCTCTGTCTCTGCCAGTGTGACAATGTCCTCATCTCAAAAGCCACTCTAATTGTCCTGCTTTGGGGAGTCAGATGCAAACATGCTTGCAGACTCTGCTAGTGCTGACCCCACAGAGGTTTGTCCCCAGGAGCTGTTGTGGGGTCAGCTCTCATCTCTGATGGTGGGGCTGATAGTTATGACTGTGTAGGATTTGCGGGGGACTTATCTCTTTGGAATGCTCAGCAACTGTCTTAGGTCCACAACCAATAGTAAGAGCCATGCTTTTCACAAGGCTGTGGTTTCCAGGTGTCTGTGCATCTGGTAACCATAAAGAATTCTGAGCACCAGCCGAATATGGTAGTACAAGTTTATAATCCCAGCACTCAGAGGCTGAAGCAGAAGGGTCTCGAGTTCAAGGCTAGCCTGGTTTAGGAAGCAAGGCCCCAGTCTCTGCAGCAGGTGTGTGTGTGTGTGTGTGTGTGTGTGTGTGTGTGCGCGTGTACACAACAAAACAATAACAATACAATCACTGTCAGTGAAGTCAGAGGACTCAGGTGGAACTTGGCACCTGCACCTGTTTAAGACGAGTGACATCTGTGGCAGTGGAGTTTGAGAACCACTGTTTCCAGGAACAGACAAGCATGACGGTGGCCAGTGGATCAGGTGGGGCTAGAGGTTCATGTCACTCTAGTCCAGGGCTTGACTCTTCACATTGGTCTGGATAGTTCCTGTGGGGGTCTGTCCTGGCCATGTAGGATGTCTAACAGAATTTCTGACCTCTACCCACCTATTGCCAATAACCCACTCCCAGCTGTGACAATGAAAACTATCTCCAGCCAGGCAGTGGTGGTGCACACATGCCTTTAATCCCAGCAGAGGCAGAGAGGCAGAGAGGCAGAGAGGCAGAGAGGCAGAGAGGCAGAGAGGCAGAGAGGCAGAGAGGCAGAGAGCCAGAGAGGCAGAGAGGCAGAGAGGCAGAGAGAGGCAGAGGCAGGTGGATCTCTGTGAATTTGAGCCCAGCCTAGTTTACAGAGCAAGTTCCAGGACAGCTAAGGCTGTTACACAGAAAAACCCTGTCAGGAAAAACAAACAACAAACAAACAAACAAACAAACAAAAACAACAAAAAAGAAAGATAAAAAAAGAGAAAACTATCTGCAAATTTTGCTGAACTTCTCTATCTGTTGGATGACTTGAGGCAAGTTAGCTGTTTCACCTGTGGTTTTGTTCTTGCAAACCAGCCTCTACCCTTTCTTTCCTGGATTAGCAGAGACTCCACTCCTCGTATACCCAGGACTCCCTTCCTCAGCATCCTGGAGCTGGGAGGATTTCCCTGGTCAGGGTCACGGTGAGTGCTGCCTCTGCTGTGGCTGTCATATGGCTTCTGCCTATACCCTTCTCTTATCCCCTTCCGTCAGAGCCAGTAGGAGCTTTTTGTAGTGTTCCTTGCCTTGGCCAGGTGGTGTTCCCTCCCTGTCTCTGGCTGATCTGTGAATAGACAGGCTACCACTGTGTGAGCCTCCACCCCACGCCCAGCTCATTCTGAGAGGGTGGAGGGGGCGGAAATCCGTGCCTGGCAGGCCACAAAGCCACATAACTGACTTGTGGGGCCCTGCCCTGGGGAGGAGTGTGCTGCCAGCAGCTGGCCTGGTCTGGGTGCTTGGCTGCTTCTAGATGCCCGTTATAGACAGGAGCTTCGGGCTGCCAGTGGACTTTCAAAGTCCCATTTCTAGGCTCAGGATCAGGATTCAGGAGGGACAGCCCCATACTGACTCTGTCATGATCAGTCTGGGGGATTGGTTAAAATGCAGCTTCCTGGGCCCCATCTGGGAGATTCTGTCTTATCACTCCTGGGTGGGGCTCAGGAACCCTTAGTGTTTGTTACCATGACTGGACATAGTACTCGTGCAGGTGGCCCACAGCTGCTTGGGATCCAGTCCATTTAAAGGGCTATCACCCTTAGGGCTGGAGAGATGGCTCAGTGGTTAAGAGCACTTGATGCTCTTGCAAAGGACCTGGGTTCAGTTCCTAGCACCCACATGGCAGCTCACACTCATCTGTAGCTCCAGTTTCAGGGGATCTGGTGCCCTGTCCTGGCGTCTGTGGGCTTCATGTATGTATATGATGCATAGACTTACGTGCAGGGAAACACTGATACACCTAAAATAAAAATAAATATTTTTGTTGCTGTTGTTTTGGTTTCTTGAGACAGAGTTTCTATGTGTAGTAGCCCTGGCTGTCCTGGAATTCACTCTATAGACCAGGCTGGTCTCAAATTCAGAGATCTGCCTGCTTTTTTAGCCTCCTAAGTTCTGGGGTTAAAGGATACACCCTGACTGAAATAACTAAATCTTAAAAAAAAATACAGGACTGCTCCCACAATGCAGATTCAGTGGTAAGGTTCACTGGGTGTACTTTGGTAAACCACACAACTTTCCTGTGCCCCAGTTTCTTTGCAGAGGGATATTAATAGTGCTACACGTTGGTGCGCCGTGAGGTCTAAGTGAGATAGTTCAGGGGAAGCATGGAGTGAGGTGAGTAGTACATGGTGCTCATCAAATGCCTCCTGTCATAGTATTTCTGGTGACATACAATAGTCTTGGGCTGTGCGATCACATATGTAACCATGTGATGTACCCACAGGCCTGTAAACACCCCCATGTACCCAGAAGGGCAAGCTGGGATGATGTACACATACATCTACTCAAGCCTGCCTGCTGAGGACAGAGATGACATCAGTGACACGGTTGCTAGACAGATAGAGGGCATTAGGACAGATATGCCTGTACACAAAACCCTAAGGATCGGGGCCTTACTCACATGCTGGTATTATTCCCAGAGTTAGCAGCACCTGGGCTGAGCTCTAGGAGCCCAAGGTGCCCTTGTTTCCATAGCAACCACTGTGCAGAGCAAACAGGAGGAGGAGGAGGAGGAGGAGGAGGAGGAGGAGGGAAGAGATGGGAAAGCCTGAGCCAGCTTTCAGGGCCTTCCTGCCTGCTGAGCTTGTTTTCCTCTGTCCTCTAAACTCAGGTCGTTCCCTGCCGCCCCTTTGGATAATTGTATGCCTGACCTCTGGATACTTGAGGCCCAGACTTGATCATTGCTAACAGTTTTGTTGTGATGTGACTCTGGAAATCAAACTTGGCCTCATGCATGCTAGGCAAGTGCTCTAGCACTGAGCTATACCCTCAGCTGACAGCTAATATTTTATCTGGCTTTCACCAACCCGTTTTATTTTAATAAAATATATACGATACGAAGATTTTCCCTCCCTCCCTCTGCCCCTCCTTCCCCTCTTTCCTTTTGACAGGGTCTCACCTAGTCCAGCCTGACCCCAAGAGCAGTACTCCTCTTGGATGCTGGGATTACAGGTTTATGCCACCATGCACAGTTTATACGGAGCAGGTAGGTGTTCGTGCTAGAAAGGCAGCGTGTCAGTGAGCTACACCCCAGCCCAGACTGAAACCCTGCGCCCACCATGAAGTCTCTCTTCATTCCCCATCACGTTCCATCCTGGTGGCTACCATTCCTCCGTAAAACCAGGCGATATTTGCACGTTCCCTACGCTTTATTTCACTTAATATAGAGTCTTCAAGATTTATCCACGTTGCAGTACACGTCAGAATTTATTTTGTGTGCGTCCGTGTGGAACAGATGCTCGTGTTCCTGTGTGTGTGGAGGCCCGAGGTTAGTGTTCGGTTCTTCCTCAGTTGCTCTCCACCCAATTATTCCTCACCTTTTTCAGTTCTTTTGTCACCCCTATTTTTTTGAGATGGTCTGACATTGAACCGTGAGTTTGCCAATCCTGCTAGATTGGCAGTCATTGAACCCCAGGGGCCCTCTGTCCATGCCTCCTCAGTGCTGGGACGATACGTGTGCCCTCTAGTGCCTGGCTTTTCTATACTGGGGCTGGGGATTGAACTCATCCTTGGCCCCTCATCCTTGTTGGGCAACCACTTTGTAGACTGTGCCATCTCTCCAGCTCCACACGATTAGAAGTAATCTGTGGTTTTGTGTATGTATTTGACCTTTCTGTGCTCTTGGGTTTCATACCTACAGACTCTACCAACCTTGGATATACATATTTTTGGGCAGAGTCTCACCATGCACCTCTGACTGGTCTGGAACTCAATGTAGACCAGACTAGCCTTGAATTCGTGGATATCCACCTGTTTCTGTGTCCTGAGTGCTGGGATTAAATACATACACCATCACGTCTAGCAATACATATATTTCAAATCACACCTGTACTGAACAGGTGCAAACCCCTTTGCTTGTTATTATTTCCTGGACAATACAGTATAACATTATTCTTTTAAATTTATTTATTGATTAAATATTTCCATTTATTTTACATGTGACGGTTTCCCCCTCCCTCCTCTCTTCCTGTCCCCCCCACTTTCCCTCTGCACCCTCCCCATCCACCCCTCCTCCACCTCACACAGCATCACAGTGTGTTAGGTGTCATAAGTAATTCAGAGAAGACAGGCTTCATACAGAACCATGCGTGTGGGTTCTATGTGGGCACTAGCCCATTTTGTATAAGAAACCTCAGCCACCTGGATCCTGGTCTCTGTGGGAGCTGATCCTGACCTTTGAAGACAACCATATTAAAAATTCATGCATGTTCCTGGCTTACTGATGTACACCTTTCATCCCAGCACCCTGGAGGCAGAGACAGGTGGATCTCCGTGAGTCCGAGGCCAGCCTGGTCTACCAGTGAGTTCCAGGACAGCCAGAGCTGCATAATAAAGAGATCCTGCCTCAAGAAAAAACAAACAAACAAACAAACAAACAACGTCCCCTAAAACCAACCAAACAAACACCATGTGCCATCCTTTTGAATTTTTGATACAGTGTCTTGTTGGCCAGGCAGAGCTAGGCCCTGCCTCCTATCAGCTCTAAGCCCTTGGACAGGGTACTTAATTTCTTTGTGCCTCAGTTTCCTCTTGGGAAGTACAAAACCTACTGGAAGTGTTATTTTGGGTATGAAGTAAGTTCGCATATGTTAATGCGTAGAATAGTGTAGAGACACAGTGAACATCAGATGTGTAGTGTATATGTGGCTGTCGCTATTATTCTATTCCACCCATTAATCTCCAACAACAGTCTAGTCCTAACTTATCATATTATGTCTAGGTTCACTTACCACTTTGTTTACAGCAATCTGTGCCCTAACCCAAAATGACATCAAAAAAGTTGTAGCTTTTTCCACATCCTGAGTGTGCGCCCTTCCTTAGGTGTTCTGGAATCTCTCAGGACTCTTGTAGTTTTCATCATTGTTGTTGTGGTCGTCGTCATCTTCTTCTTCTTCTTCTTCTTCTCTTCCTCTTCTTCGTTCTCTCCTTCTTCCCCTCCTTCCTCTCCTCCTTCTTCTTCCCCTTCTCCTCTTTTTTTTTGAGACCGAGTTTCTCTGTGTAGCTCTGGCTGTCCTGGCACTCACTGTGTAGACCAGGCTGGCCTCAAACTCAGAGACCTGCCTCTGCCTCCCGAGTGCTGGGATTAAAGGCATGTGCCACCATCACCTGGCTAGTTTATTCTTTTTAGTTGCCAGTCAGTGTCTATTTGTACATTCTGTGTGCTCACTGTTGTATCCTGCATGGCTGGATGGCTGGCTCACTTTCATGGTTTGACATCTCAGAGTCTGCTTTGGTGGCTCTCTCCACTTGACTCTCTGTGTTTGTGAGAGGTCCCCATGGCGGGGACCAGAAGTGAAGCTGTGGGCCATAGCTCCGTGTGGCATTGCCAGGGCCCCAGAGGGGTTCTACCACCCATATGCCCTCCACTGCCCATATCCTCACAGCTGTGGAAGCTCAGACTTGACTGGCAAGAACATATTCTATTTACCTTTTCCACAGATGATAATAAAATTCTGAATAAATGAGTGAAAACCCTTCTGACACAACTACCAGATCACAATGCCTCCTCCGAGTCCTTCTCTGTAGTCCTGGGCGTGTTCTTGTATTCTTTCTTTCTAGTTTTAAAAGCTGGATCAACAAGCCTTCTCCCATACTGGTACAGCCCTCCCCCTATTTTTAAAATAGCATTTTCCTGATTATAAAAATAGTACATGCTCACTGTAGGAGATTTAAAAAATTGTACAAATGTTGAAATGAAAAAAATAACCCATAGCCCACTACCCAAAGTATCATTATTCTTCTTATTTATAGTGCTGTGTTTCAGACCCAGGGGTCAAGCCTGCTAAGCCACTGATGAACCATTGAACTATGTCCCCCTCTACACATTACTGTTTTAATGTTTCCTAATGGTCTTACGTTTTTAGACTTTAAAAAAGTGTTATGCAATGTCATTCAACATTAAGTAATCTTTTAAAAGGTGATTTAGAGCTGGGGATGTGACTCAGTTAGCAGAGTGCTTGCCTAGCATGTGTGAAGATCTGGGTTTGATCCTTAGCACCACATAAAACCAGGGGTAGTGGTGCAGGCCTGTAATCTTGGAATTTAGAAAGTAGATGCAGGAGGGCCAGAAGTTTAAGGTCATCCTCTGCTACACAGTGATTTGAGGCCAACCTGGGCTACATGAGACTTAGTCTTTTTTTCCTTTTTCTTTTCCTTTTTTCTTTTAAAGACAGGGTTTCTCTGTCTAACAGCTCTGATTGTCCTGGAACTCTGTATACTAGACTGGCCTCAAACTCACAAAGATTCTCCTGTCTCTGCCTCCCAAGTGCTGGGATTAAAGGCCTGCACCACCAAAGTGGTGTCTTAAAACCAAAGTAAAGCACAAATAAAACTGTAAGCGTTTTGGCATGGGACAGGTATTCTGGCACTTGGGAGTCACAGAATACTGAGTGTTACACAGCTCAGATGGAAAGGTATCCTGGAGCTTGGGAGCCACAGGTTGCAGTAAGCTTAGCTGCTTACAGCCTTGCCTCAGAGAAAGGCTTACCCAGTGTATCGGCTCCACTCCCCACTCCGGCAGGACAGGGTCTTCCAGCTGAGGATATTTGCCCAGTGTAGCAGTTTTGCCCGGCAGGAGGGGGAGGGAGGATTGGAGTGTAACAATTTTGCTCTGCCAAGGGAAGGTTTCCCCAGCAAAAGTGTTACAGCCCTGCCCGCTCTGCTCTGCCCAGGGTTGCCTCTGTTCCACCGCAAAAGAAGGTCTTCACCCAAAGCTCATCCAAGGGGTTTACTGGGAGGAAGAATCCAGGAAGAATCCAGAGTGGCAGAGGACAGCCGGGTGGTGCGAACAGACACAAGCTGAACAAACACAGGGTTTATATAGGGCTTTCAGGGTGGGGCTTGGTCAGACCTCAATGCTGAGTTCAGATTGGCTAGAGCTCTGCTCAGGGATTGTTTAGTTTTCTGCACAGGATTAGGGTCAGATTTGGCTCTGGTTTCAGGGTCAAAGTGTGTTTCTTTCTCTGGTCTTTTAGCCTTCTGGCTCCAATTTTAGGGCCAGGGTGTGTTTCTTTCACTGACTCCGATTCTAGGGACAAAGTGTGTTTCTTTGGCACTGGTTTCAGGGTCAGGGTACATTTCTTTGGTTCTGGTTGCAGGGCCAAAATGTGTTTCTTTGGCTCCGCTCAGGGTGTGTTTCTTTGACTGGTCCCTTTTCCCAACAAAAACCAAACCCAAAATCAAACAATGCACCTGTCCACATTGATTTAAAATACTACTTACCTGTGGTTATGAGGTGTCATAATTAATTTAGCCATTGCTTTATTTTCAGATTTTAAAGTTGTTTCCAATTTTGTTTATAACAAATTATGCAAAAAATCTGAATATATTTTTTTGTTATTTTTTTGACTATTTCCTTTGGCCAGCTCCTAGTGAAGGTAAATGCTCTTATCCCCCTTCCTCCCTCCCTCCCTCCCTCCCTCCTTCCCTCCCTCCCTCCCTCCCTCCCTCCCTTCTTTCCTTTCTTTTGAAACAGTGTTTGAATATTTGCCTTGAATATTCAAGGCCCTGGTACCACAACAAACAAACAAATGCATCTTGCTTCCTGGAATAGAGTGCTCAGGGGCTGACCCACTTAGACAGACACACGGAACACAGAGAACACCTCCATCACCACAGACAGCTGAGACAGAAGGCCAGGCTCCCAGGTCATCTTCCAAGAGCTAGACAAGCCCAGACTGTGACCTGTCGCCTGCTGGCTCCTCCAAGGACAGGTATCTAAGCTGTGCAAACCCAGGGCCACTAGGTGGCACCCAGGAGGCAGCCACAAGCTGGTACCCTGCCTCTGGAAGCTCTCTCATAGCCTCTGCCTCCTGGGGCCTGGAACGGGGGCAGACAGCTGTCACCTTGGGAGGGTCCTGACCCTTGGCCAGCATCCAGCTTTAGTGTTACACGTCAGAGTCCTGGTATGTTCTGAAAACACACACTCTGATAACTCTGATATACATTCCGACTTGACCACAGAAGGTCACTCAGGGTCACATACACAAACATTCCTAGTGCCACATCCCATTACAACCCGGACAGAACCAGCTGTGGCTTCTCAGCACAGGTCATGTCCTTCCTTCTGTCCTCACTAATCCTGGCATGTGGTTCCGCTCATTCTTCTGTCCCCCCCCCCCCCCAACCATTTTACTTTTGAGGCAGGTTTTCACTTTGTAGCTCAGGCTGATGTTGAACTTGTGGTGATCCTCCTGCCTCAGCTCTTGAGTATTGGGATGAAAAAGTGTGTGTTACCACACCCAGCTATGAGGAATATTCTTTTTCTTTCTTTCTATCTCTCTCTCCCCTCCCTCCCTTCCTTTCTTCCTTTTATTTATTTATTTTTTGATTCTAGAAATTGAACCCAGCATCTCCCACGTGCTAGACAAACATTTGGCCACTGAGCTTCATCTCCAGCCCTGCCCCCCCACATCTAAATGGAAGAAGCCACACCTCTGGGAGAATGACCTTGCCCTGGTCTCATGACTACTACAAGCTGGAGCTGGGATTCCGGGGATTTTCTGCCTGTATTCTGTTACTGACCCTCCTTTGCTTTGAAGGCCCATATGGGCACTCTCCAATACACTGTTCTGGGAAGAACAGACTTGAGATGTTCCTATACAGGCATGCACACCGAGGCTCCTATACAGGCATGCATGCTGAGGCTGCTGCTCCTATACAGGCATGCACGCTGAGGCTGCTGCTCCTATACAGGCATGCACACCGAGGCTGCTGGTCCTACTGAGAACGGATGCTGATGTTGGACATGCAAGAAATGGAGTGAAATAAAGTGATTGTTGTAGCTTGCATGGGGTGTAAAAAGTCTCCAGGTCATATGTAAAGTGTTGTCTATGGGGGCAGTCACCCTGGGTCCAGAATGTTTGAATAGTCTGAGGTCAGAGGGCAGGGTGGGCCTGACTCCTGTACCTGACCTCTGACACTTTGTTGAAACCCAGAATTCCAAGTGTTCCTAATGGAATTACCCCACTTTCCCTTGGGATCATGCTAGTTTCCAGTCTAAAGAGTAGGAGGACTGTGTTCAGAGTGGATGTGTCCCTTCATCGTCTGTGGACTTAGGGCTAACTCACTTTAAGGGGACGGTACCTGGCCTTGTCAAGGGAGCCTCAGTGCTTAACTCACATGGTGTGAGTTTAGGAATTTGCTAATCACGTTGAAAACATCTTGCTGGGATGGAGAGACAGTTTAGCAGTTTCGAGTAAGTTGCTCTCCCAGAGGACCTGGGTTCAGTGCCCAGCACCCATATTAGGTATCTCACAATCATCTACACCTGGGCTCCAGGGGATTCAGCACCCTCTTCTGGACTCCTTGGGGACCAGGCATATGATACATGATGGCAAAACACTCATACACTTCGAAAAAGTTGTGTGTGTGTGTGTGTGTGTGTGTGTGTGTGTGAGAGAGAGAGAGAGAGAGAGAGAGAGAGAGAGAGAGAGAGAGAGAGAAAGAGAGAGAGCTAAAGCCTCTGTCTTTGTCTTGGTTATTCACAGTCTGTTCTCAGTTCCTGCAAGTGTTGAGTATGTACCACTATTTGCAGGGAAGGGTCAGGGATACAGACGGGGTGGGTCTTAGACCTGAAGGATCTGCGCCTTTACACACTTCTCTGTTCCTGGTGCAGCAGGTGCAGCTCACAGAAACCCAGTCAAAATGGAAAGAGCTGGTGGCCACGCTTCTGAGTGGCCCTGCCGTCAGTGAGGCAGCTGGAGAGAGCAAACAGAATAGAGAGACACAGTGGAAATGAGTAGGAAATAGCACACTGGTCAGCGGCAAGGAGGAAGACAACTCAGGGGAGAGGGCTGAGGAACCGACAGTTCTGAAGGGAACACCCCGAATCTTCCAGGGGTGTCTCTGTTCGGAGTCTAGTTCAGTTAAAAACTTACCACGCCACCTTCCCTTCCAAACCTAGGCTTATTAACTGGTCAAATGCCTATAGTCCTAGTACTCAGGAGGCTGAGGCAGGAGGATTGCCATAAATCTAAAGCCAGCTAGGGCTACACGCTGAGACCCTGACTCAAAAAGCAACCAAGAGAGAAACAGACAAGAGGCAAGCAGTATTCTTGTTAGTGTACAGCCTGCCTCTCTGTGCTGTACTCTAAATAGACCCATGTTCTCCTGAGAACCAAACAAAAACCTAAGGCTTGCCAGTAGCCTCTCTTCCACTGGTTGAGACTGGATCATTTTCTGCTCAAGATTTGGGCAGGAGGAAGGGAGGGGAGGAAATGTGGCTATGCTATCTGGGTCAGAGCTGGCGCTGGGGAAGCTAGCACACCAGCGTTCTGTGCCTTTGATGGAGTTGTCAATGCCAAGGTCAGAGAGGGAGGAATGCAGGCTGTCCATTTTCTAATGAATATTCATCGAGCACCTACTTTACACTGGGCCTGATTTGGGCGCTGGGATTCCTTTGTTGAATCCTGGCTCTGTAATTCATTGCTGAGGGCAGAGCCCTGACCTCCCCCCTCTGAAGATGAAGAAGACAAGAGTGTGTCTCATAGGGATGTTTAGGGTGCAGTGAGCTAACACACTGAAGGTACTACAAAAGACACTTTGCCCCTGAGCAGCCCTAACAGGAGATAAAGAGGAGTCAGATGTGAACAGTGTCTGGTTTTGAACTGCAGAGAACTCAGGCAGTGGGACTTTTAACCGCCACCCCAAAGTATGAGGGCTCGGTGAGAAGTGGACTCCCTCCTGGACAGACAGCAGGTGACAGCCCAAAAGGAATCCTCTAGGAGTTTGAAACCAAGAGAACATTCAGGACAGGGGTCAGGTAGTGTGAGGAGCTGTTTTCAAGGCAGTGAGCCACCTCCAGAACCCAGTGGAAGGATTGCCCTGTGGGGTATGTGTAAACCTATTCAAAGGATGGATGTGGTTCTGATGAAGTGATGGCATCCTGGAGGGCCACCTGTTTCTCTGGCGATTGGCACAGTAGCTTTGGGCATCCTGGGGATGGATTAGGGAGGCAAAGGCACCATGGCTGTGTTGCTGAGGAGGGTGGCCCAGGCTGGAGGCTACAGTA